>NC_057811.1:486101396-486129263 GCF_018294505.1 Triticum aestivum
AAACAAAGACAAATTATTACATTGGAAATATAAGTAAAACTAAAACAAGCAACGCATCATTATCACATTGTACCTCTATCTTATTAAATCCAATGGCGTCAATGAAATCTTTCATGTCTTTGAACTGGTCTGGCGTAGTCTCACGAAGCAGAATGATGTAATCAACTCTTTTCTTTCCAATGCACTGCACATGCATAGCAGGTTAACTCATATTGATGGGTAACAATCTAAAATGTATTTTGTGAAATACTAGTTAAAAAAAAGAACAAGAAAGATGACACGTAGAGGACACGTGAGGCCCAACTTGGTCTCGGCCCGATAGAAAACCTTTTTTTGGCAGATCCATTCACGAGCGCCCACGAAACGAGAGCTGGGAAACCTCCTCGAGTAGTCAACGCCACAAATAGGGTTTCCCAGCTCCTTGACTACCTCTTAACACTAGCTTGGGTGGGTAAAAATGGCTTTTTAGGTAAGAATCATAATAAGAATAGACCTTTATGCCTAGCAGTTGCTCCCTGTTAGCATTCAGTAGGAAAGACAAGAACTGCTTATCAACGGGAATCTTGATATACAAACATTCTTCAGATAACACAATAAGAACTGCTTATCAACGGGAATCTTGACAAGAACTGCTAAAATAAGAATGTGTAGTAAACGAAAAAAAGGCAACACAAAGAAATGTTGTTACGACAAGTACTATCAGAAAACGACAATCATCTCATATACAAACATTCTTCAGATAATCGATTTGACATTAATGCAATATGCATCATGGTGTGTGGACTACCTTTTCTTTCACCTCCAGAGCTTCTGCAACAGTATTCATCATTGGGAATGAATCAGCATCATCACTTCCGACCAAAACAGTGTTTGGAGGTTAATATTTGCAGACAAAAAATGTATATCAGAAAGAACATTGGTTAAACCAAAATAGCATTCTTCAAACACATAAGAACCAACAAGACACTATAATATAGAACTCTCGAGTAGAAAATTGTGTCTACTTAAGAATGCATTTAGATGAATGGTATAGTACTTTCCACTAACTGCTGAAAGTGCGTTATATCGACTAGAGGGGGGTGAATAGGTGATTTTTATAAATTCTTCACTGAGGAATTTGTGGGTGAGGAAATTCCTTAGCGAAGAACTACTTGCAGCGGAATAAGTACTCAAAAGTATGCATAGCAGAGCACAAGCATAGTCATCATGATGAAATGAAAACTAGCACAGAGTACAGAAAGCGTAAACACAGGATAACACAGGATGAAGATAAACAGACTGAGAAAATTGAACTGAGGAAATTGAGAAAGTCTTCAGTCAAAGTCTTCAAACACAGATATGAACAATTGCACAACACAGGAATGAGGAAATGAAAGAGTTGAGGAAATAGAACCAGTTGGCTTGGTGAAGACAATGATTTGGTAGACCAGTTCCAACTGCTGTCTCAGTTGTACATCTGATTGGAGCGGCTAGGTATTTAAACCTGAGGACACACAGTCCTCACCGTATTCTCCTTGAACTAAGGTCACACAGACCTCGTCCAATCACTCGTGGTAAGTCTTCAGGTGACTTCCGAACCTTCACAAACTTGGTCACTCGGCGATCCACAATTTCCTCTTGGATGCTCTAGACCATGACGCCTAACCGTCTGGAAGAAGCACAGTCTTCAAAGGTAACAAACGTCGGATCCACGCAGGATCAATCTCTTCAGTGATGCTCAATCACTTTGGGTTTGTAGGTGTTTGGGTTTGGGGTTTTTCCTCACTTGATGATTTTCGCTCAAAGTCCTCGGAGGATGGGACGCTCTCAAATGACAAGTGTCAGCTTCTCTCGGAGCAGCCAACCAGCTAGTGGTTGTAGGGGGCGGCTATTTATAGCCTAGGGAGCAGCCCGCATGATAAGACATAAATGCCCTTCAATGATATGACCGTTAGGTGGGTAGATATTTTGGGACAGCTGGCGCATAGCACAGCAACGGTCGGAAATTTGAGGTTCAAATTCCTCAGGGCTATCATGTTCCTCACTGTATAGGCAATCCGCACTGGCGAATTCCTAACTCCTCAGTCAGAACAAATTCCTTAGAGACCAGAAGAACTTCGTCTCTGTCACTGAAGAATATGACTGGACTGTATGAGATTTTCAGTGGCTTCACTCGAAGGGATTGGTAGGTGTAGGATTTTGAGTTGAGCATCACATGGAAATTTTTCCTTAGTATTTCCTCGACCCCCTTTAACAGTACGGTGTTTCCTATGACTCAAGAAAGAGAAAATGAAACTACGAAAACAAAAGTCTTCACGCTTCATGTTCCTCAAAAGAATACCAAGTCTTCAAGGTCACACCAATTTCTTCACTTTCAAAGTCTTCAGAAAGTCTTCAGAAATCCAAAGTCTTCAGTCAAAGAACTTCATTTTTAGGGGTCGACTTTCTCTGTAATTATCAAACTCCTCATAGACTTATAGATCTGTGTACACTCACAAACGCATTAGTCCCTTAACCTATAAGTCTTCAATACACCAAAATCACTAAGGGGCACTAGATGCACTTACAATCTCCCCCTTTTTGGTGATTGATGACAATATAGGTTAAGTTTTCAACGGGGATAAACATATGAAGTGTAAATACTGATATTGAGGAATTTGATTGCAAGATATAGAAGAACTCCCCCTGAAGCTGTGCATAGTGAGGAATTTGCTTTTGAAGCAATGCACACTTGAAGAGTTGAATCATGGAGATCTCCCCCTATATCTTGTAATTCATACACGCATTTGACATAATATATGAAGAATTTGAAATGCATGATGAAATATGGTGACTGATGTAATTCAGCATGCGTGCAATAACATTAATGAGGAATAAGCATGCAGAAGAAACAGCAAAAGTATCAGGCCACCGTAGAGTTTAAGTTTACAACTCGATCCAACAAAGTCATCACAAGAACGAGAGTTGTAACTTTAGAAAAAAACGCCCATAAGATAGACCCGCTTGAAGACTAACTCAAATTTCTCCCCCTTTGTCATCAAATGACCAAAAGGGTCGAAAATGAGGACTAACGCCCCTGAAGAATATCAAGGTGATGAAGGAGCGTCAGCGTTGTTGGGGTCGGTTGTTGGAGTAGGGCCTGCCGCAGTGTCGTCCAAATCTTCACTTTCATCAGTGTCACGTGATGAAGAATAGGAGCTGGCCACCAAGGAAGGAACCTTGACCTTCTTGTACTTCTTCGGAGGAGGTGCAGCCCAGTCAAGATCATCCTTGAGACCCATTGTCTTCAGATCTTCTTCACTATAGACTTGAGACAGAACAGCCCAGGTGCGGTTGAGGATTTCATGAAGGTAGTAGTGATTTTTCTTCACAGCATTGTGGGTAGCAGTCATGTTGTGAAGAATTGAACCAAACTGACGCTTGACCCATTTATGATTGCGATCAACCTTCTGGTGAAGACTGAGGAGAAGCTCACGGTCAGTCATCACCCTGGGTGCTGTGCCTTGAGGATTTTGCTTGGGTGCGTTGGCGGCAGAGTCATGGGTGACAGAGTCATCATTGGTGGAGTAGGATGTAGCCTTGCGAAATTGTCCATCCAATGGACGACTGCCTTCATCAATTACAGCAGTAGCCTTGCCCTTTTCATCAGCTGAGGAAAATGTCCTTTTGAGGACTTCAATTGGGGGCAAGTAGCTGCAATGGTTCAGTGTATCAGCTTTATAGTTGAGTGAAGACCTTGTCCTGATGAATCTCATAATCCAAGGTGCATAAGGCTTCAACTCAAATGGTGACATGGCGACATTAGCCAGAGTCCTCATGAAGAAATCATGGAAGTTTATGGGAATGCCATGAATGATATTGAAAAGCAGATTCTTCATAATGCCAACGACTTCTTCTTCATTTGAGTCGTGGCCCTTGATTGGACTCAATGTCTTTCGTCAGAATGTGATAGACAGTCCGAGGCACATACATCAATTCCTTCACAAGGAATTTTGTTCTTGAGGTCTGACCTGGCTTCAAAGGCTTCATCAGCACTTGCATGTAGTGATCGATTAGCTCAGGTTCATTGTAGACGCAACAAGCACCTTCAAGGGGCGGACTGAGAGGTAAGGCACGAAGCAATTCAGTAGCTAGTGCCTTGTAGTGAGTGTTTTCAGACATCCAGTCCAGCACCCATGAATTCACATTTTCAGAATTTCCGGTGATGTGCAGCGTTGCATAGAATTGAAGAATAAGTTCTTCATTCCAATCACTGATGTCAGTGCAGAAATTTAACAGTCCAGCGTCGTGAAGAACACTGAGGACTGGCATGAAGCACGGCAGAGATTCCATGTCCACGTGAGGAATGTGCTCATGATCGAAGACTTTGTCTTTGTCGAACATCACTGAGGAATAGAAATTTGCCTGCCTGGCAGTCTAGAAACGCCTCTTCCTTATGCGAGGAGAGTCATAAGGGTTGTAAACAGTGAAGAATACATGCTCGCCAAAGAAGGCATCAGTCTTGAATTTTTGCTTCCTGGAGAATGGATCCTTTGGTTTGGGCAGAGGAGTGTCAGTGAGTTGCATCACAACCTCAGGTTCTTCAGGCCGAGGAACTTCTGGTTCCTCTTCAGTGGCAGCCTGGTTCTTGAATTCTTGATTTTCAGTTTCTTCAGCACTAGCGGCTGGAATGTCTTCATGAGCTTCATCAGATCCCATTTGAACTGTAGTGACTGGGGACTGAGGAATTTGCTGCAGTGGAGTGAAGAGTGGAGAATTGGGGTGCTGACTTTCCCAAAAGTCATCATTCATCACAGGTGTGGTACAACCAATGTCCACATCTTCATCTTCAATTTCTTCAACGCCGGCCTCTTCAACAGTAAACTGAGGCACAGGCGAGGAAACAACTGGGGTTGAAGGGATTTCATCCACTTCAATTTCTTCATCCATCTGCTCTGACGTAGCAGCAGAAGGAGTTTCTTCATCAGATCCGCTAGGGATCACATATTCTTCACCAAAAGGAACAAGGTCCTTTGATGGCATGGTTGAGATTGGAACAACATCAATCGGGTTTGCAAAAGAGCTGGTCATAGGCTTCATTTTCTTCGGAGCAGAAGAATCTGAAGAAGCTGATGCTTTCCTTTTCTTCACTGCTGCACGCTCTGCAGCCTTGGTCTTCTTCACATCAGATGCAGTTGAAGGATTGGAGTTGGAGTAGGCGCAGGTGGAGCAGAGGAATTTGGTGCAGTTTCTTCAGGCACAACTGATGCAGTTGCCCTGACCTCTTCATTTTCTTCAGGCGCACCGCTAGTGGGTGCCCTGGAACTCACATTATCTTCAGCAGCCTGATTGTCATCAGCGGTGCTGGCATGTTCTTCAGTTTGCTGAGCAGATGCTTCAGCCGGAGTGACTTCAATATGCACAGGGGCAGCGGCACTTGAAGCGAGTGTCTTCGTCAGATTGAAGAACCTGACCTTGGCTCCTTTCCCATCAGCATAGTAAGCGTTGAAATCATCGCTGAGGACTTTGATTTCAGACTGGAGCTTTACAAGTTCATTAGTCGTCATAGAGACAACGTTGTTCTTCAGGAACTTCTCCTTCCTGTACTGTGCTTTCTTGAGTTGCCTGGCCTTCTCGTATTTCCATTTTTCTTCACTGATGAAATGGGTCAGCATGTGACTTTGGCCAGGTGTCAACTTGAATTCAGGCATATGAGTGTTTGGGTCCTTGTGCCAGAGATCAATATAGTCGAGGATCAGCTTTGGATCCAAAAGCAGTGGCACTTTTGTGCCCTTGGCTCTAGCGGCCCTGACTTGCCTGTCTCTGATGATTTCAACAAGTTCTTCATCATCAGCTTCGTCTTCATCAGATGGTACTTGGAAGGCGACCTGCTTCTTCTGAGGACTTGGGCGAGAGCCTCGTCCAGCAGTTGTCTTTGTCTTCAGCAGAGAGGGTCCTATTGAAGACTTTTGTGCAGCTGAGGAACTAGCTGAAGCTCCTAAGGCAATAGACATGGCTGTAGTCCTTTGGCACGTGGCAAGATGCACAGGTGCTAAGGATTTTGTCGGAGCAGCTGAGGACTTTGGAGGAGCAGGAGCGGCTTGAGGAATTGGCCGTGAGGGCTGAGCTGAGGAAATTGGCTGTGAGGGTATTGACGAAGAGGCACTTGGCTTGTGCGCAGGCTTCTTTGCCATGGATTTCTTCGGCCGTACAGAGGCCTCAGCAGCAGCAGCAGTGGAATCTTCGTTGAATTTCTTCACTGCATCTTTTGCCTGTTTGGCCAACTTGGCTAGCGCTTGGCCCATTCTTCAGGAAAATCCTCACCGCGCTTGATGCTAGTGGGATCTGCCTCTTGGCCAGGTGCCAATGGAGGTCTTGAGCATGGAGGAGTAACAACGGATTTCTTCATGTATTTTGGAGTCACATACCTGTACTCCCTCCACTCTTTTGCCCATCTCCTTTCTATCCTCTGAATGCGCACCTTGCGCTGATTTTTATCTTCCTCAGGGGGTGTGCAGTATCCAGCATAAATGTCCTCAGGGATTTCAAAGGCAGTATTGACCTCAGGCTTCTTTCCTCCTTTCTGTGGCCTCTTTTCATTAGCCATTTTCTTTAGTTGAGGAATTTGAACAATTGAACTCTCTGAAGAAGTATGCAACTTTTCTTCAAGGAACGCCTGAACGAAGAACACGACGAACTGGGATGTGGAGAAGTGAAGCTCGTCTGTGCAGATTTTCCATGCCCTAACTTGACGGAGGAAGACGACTACGGCTGCGGTAGAGTGAAGATTTCCACGGCCGGCGTGAGTACGTCAGCGACGAGGTCGAGGCAGTGAAGCTCTTCCTCACCGGCGATGATGATGTAGCGGCGGCGCTAGGGTTTGAGAAGCTCGAGCTTGGAGAGAGGTCGAGCGGAGTAAAAGAAGTGAGGAAGGGGAGAAGGGGTATTTATAGCCACGGTGAAAAACGGTTCGCCCGAAGAAATTGGACGAACGTGCCCCTGACCCTTCTCATTCGCATGACATGTGTCAACCACGTATTGAGAAGTGGAGATCGTGTTAGATCGTGGGTGAATAGATAAGTATATCGTGGGAAGCGGAATGGTTTGAGCGGCAAAGCTGAAAATTTGGATAAGATAAGTTAAAAGTTCCGTTCGCAAATTCTTCAGCTGACAAGGACACAGTGAAGATTTTGAACGAGTTTCAAATAGAACGCACATGAAGAATTTGTGAATAGATTGGGTTGAGTATAGCATAGAGGGGGAAGGGTCCGATCACATTCACTTAGCAGAAATAGCAACTTGAAGAATTAGCCATAAGTGAATGCTGTAGAGGACATAAACTCATATATATCTGTATAGCCAATGAAGAGAAACGACGGAAACAGTGAAGATTTTGCAAAGTTGAAGAATATGAACAACTGAGGAATTTCAAAACCGAGGAAAAACTCAAATTGAAGATTTTCAACTTTTGTGGTGGCGTGACCCACCGTATAAGAATGATGATTTCAGACACCGCGTACAATTGTCGTAGGATTCTGAGAATCAAATTCTTCATTAATTTCTTCACACTTAGAGTGTTATTCTTCATTCATTGAACAAAACCGTTTCTTCATGTGTTGCACATCTAAGTCATCAATTTTGCATAAGTGTTAGGATGAGTGTCCTTTTTAAAGAACATTCGAGGATTCTAAGATATTTAGCTCACACCGCAACTTGCTAAATCTCGTCTCATCCAAGGGCTTTGTGAAGATATCGGCTAGCTGTTCTTCAGTCTTCACATGCTCAATAGAAATGTCGCCCTTCAACACATGATCGCGAAGAAAATGATGACGAATCTGAATGTGCTTTGTTTTCGAGTGCTGAACTAGGTTATGAGCAATCTTGATGGCACTCTCATTGTCACAGAAGAGAGGCACATTCTTTACATTGACGCCGTAGTCCTCGAGGGTTTGCTTCATCCACAGCAATTGAGCACAGCAAGAACCAGCAGCAATGTACTCACTTCAGCAGTAGACAGTGATACGCAGTTCTGTTTCTTCGAGGACCAACAGACCAAAGATCGTCCGAGGAAATGACATGTACCAGATGTTGACTTGCGATCCACACGATCACGAGCATAGTCAGAGTCAGAATATCCAACGAGATCAAAAGCCGAGCCCTTGGGGTACCATAATCCTAGTGTTGGTGTGTGAGCTAGATATCGAAGAATATGCTTCACAGCCTTATGGTGTGATTCCTTCGGTGTAGCTTGAAATCGGGCACACATGCAAACACTAAGCATAATATCTGGCCTAGATGCACATAAGTACAATAAAGAACCAATCATGGAGCGGTATACCTTTTGATCGAAGTCAATACCATTTTTATCAGTGCACAGATGGCCATTTGTGGGCATAGGAATTTTGACGCCTTTGCAATCTTGCATGCCGAATTTCCTCAGTACATCCTTGAGGTATTTCTCCTGAGATATGAATATGCCATTGCGGACGAATTTGAAGACCTAAGAAGAATTTCAACTCTCCCATCATAGACATTTGATATTCTTCACTCATCTTATAGGCAAATTCATCACTATAACGTTGGTCAGTACAGCCAAAAATGATGTCATCAACATATATTTGGCATACAAACAATTCATCATCATATGATTTAGTGAAGAGAGTAGGGTCGAGTGAACCGGGTTTGAAGCCTTTCTTCATGAGGAATTCCTTCAAAGTATCATACCACGCCCGAGGGGCCTGCTTGAGGCCATAGAGGGCCTTATTCAGTCTGACTTTGTCAGGATGCTTAGGATCTTCAAAACCTGGGGGTTGAGCAACATATACTTCTTCCTCAAGATTACCATTGAGGAATGCACTTTTCACACCCATTTGATATAAAGTGATATCATGATGGTTAGCATAAGCAAGTAATATGCGAATAGCTTCAAGTCTAGCAACAGGTGCAAAAGTTTTATCGAAATCAATTCCTTCAACCTGTGTGTAGCCTTGAGCTACTAGCCGTGCCTTATTCCTCACCACAAGGCCATTTTCATCTAGCTTGTTGCGGTAGATCCACTTTGTGCCAATGATATTGTGTTTGCGAGGATCTGGACGATTGACCAGTTCCCAAACATTGTTGAGCTTGAACTGATGTAGATCTTCTTGCATGGCCTGAATCCACCCAGGATCCAGAAATGCTTCATCTACCTTAGTGGGCTCTGAGGTAGAGACAAAAGCATAGTGCCCACAAAAGTTAGATAAATGTGAAGCTTTTGAGCGTGTGAGAGGACCTGGTGCTTCAATGTCATCGATGATCTTCTCAACTTGCACTTCTTTTGCAACACGAGGATGAGTAGGTTGTCGTCGAGGAATTTGATCAGCATTTTCTTCAGCACCATTTTCTTCAGCAATTTCTTCAGGTGCATTAGCTCGACGTTCTTCACGTTCTGGAATGAATTCTTTAGCAGATTCTTCGGTAGGAATGACATCCTCAGTAGCCTTGAACTTGATAGTTTCCTCAGGTGCTGGTTCATCTATCACAGAGGGTAGGTGCTCTCTTTGCGAGCCATTAGTTTCATCGAACCACACATCTACAGTTTCAACAACCTTGTGAAGAACAGTGTTGAAGACTCTGTAGGTGTGCGAGTCCTTTCCGTAACCAAGCATAAAACCTTCATGTGCTTTCGGTGCAAATTTAGCATTGTGATGAGGATCTCTAATCCAACATTTAGCACCGAAGACTTTGAAATAACTCACATTGGGTTTTTTGTCAGTGAGGAGTTCATAGGCAGTCTTCTTGAAGAATTTGTGAAGATATACCCTGTTGCTGATGTGGCACGCAGTATAAATTGCCTCAATCCAGAAGTGACGAGGCGTCTTGTACTCATCAAGCATAGTGCGAGCCATCTCAACAAGAGTTCTGTTCTTGCGCTCCACGACGCCATTTTGCTGAGAAGTGTAAGGAGCAGATAACTCATGAGTAATACCAAGTTCATCAAGATAGTCATCAAGACCAGAATTCTTGAACTCAGTTCCATTGTCACTTCTGATGTGCTTGATCTTCACACCAAAGTTGGTTGAAGCCCTCGAGGAAAATCGTTTGAAGACTTCCTGCACTTCATGTTTGTAAGTAACAATGTGTACCCATGTGTAACGAGAGTAAGCATCAACAATAACAAGCCCATAGAGAGATGCGTCATTTGTGACAGCTGAGTAATGGTTAGGACCAAAGAGGTCCATGTGAAGCAATTCGAATGGTCGAGTAGTGGTCATGATAGTATTCGCTGGATGCTTAGCCTTGGTCATCTTTCCAGCTTCACAAGCTCCACATAGGTGATCCTTGAGGAATTTGACATTCTCAATGCCAATGACATGCTTCTTCTTCGCAAGCGTGTGCAAATTCCTCATGCCCGCATGACCAAGTCGTCGATGCCATAGCCATCCTTCTGAAGCTTTTGCAAGTAGGCACATGACTGGTTGCGGTCCTGTAGAGAAATCAACAATATACAAGTCTCCTCTCCTAAAGCCTTCGAAGACTTTGGAATTGTCAGCTTCCATAACCACAACACAACGATACTTGCCAAAGACAACTACCATATCAAGATCACAAAGCATTGAGACAGACATGAGGTTGTATCCTAAGGACTCGACAAGCATGACTTTGTCCATGTGTCGATCCTTTGTGATCGCAACCTTACCTAGACCCAATACCTGACTTTTGCCTTTGTCAGCGAAGATGATATGCTTCAGATGCGATGGTGATAAGGGAGCATCAATCAATAGATTCTTGTCACCAGTCATGTGATTTGTACATCCACTATCGAGGACCCACTCAGTGGCTTTGGGTTGATCATCCTGCAGATGAATTAGTGCAGCTTACGAACTTCATATACTTCATCAATGAAGAATATTACATCAATTCATCAGATCAATTTCATCAAGCAATAGAACAGATAAAGCAGTATGAGGACGTGAGAAATGAAAGTTCATTTCTTCATGATTAGCCTGCGTCCTTTCAGGCACACTTTAGGTCTCCAGCAAATTCTTCAGACGTTCACGCACGTCTGGAGACCTGACCCTGCATAAGAGATTAGTTCTTTTTCTTCACCACCCACATCTGAAGGGGTGGCAAAGAGTTCATCACTCTGCGAGCTCCATACGAGAAGGGTGGCATAGAAGCCAATCCATTTCGTTTCACATAAGAGGAGTTAGGGTAAGCATATGAATAAGCAGAGAAATTCTTCGAGGACTTATGAACATAATGATTAGAAGAATAATGCTCATATTCATAGCCCTTGGCTCTTCCCTACGAAACAGAGTTGTTAGCACAATGATGTTCATATGAGGACTTTGATCCTTTTGAGGAATTTGATCCATGTGAGGAATTTGGTCCGTATGAGGACTTGGATCCATATGAAGAATTTGGTCCGTATGAGGACTTGGATCCATATGAAGAATTTCATCTGGGGTTCCTATTCCTCACAGGTGGTGTCATGAGGACATTCACCTGAAGACTTTCAAGGCACTTTTTGGGAACCCAGATTTTCTTCATAGGGGAACCGTTCCTGCAGTTAGTGCCAACATATCTAGCAAATACTTCACCATTCTGATTTTTGAATAGTTTATAGTTGGAGTCAAATGACTCACAGAAGAATAAGAAGATTCACATGTAAAGCCAGATAAATTAGATGGATCAACTGGAGGTCCCTTTGCAGCAACCCATGAGGTTTTGGGGTACTGCTCAGGCTTCCAATATGTACCATTAGCATTGAGTTTCCTCTCAAAGGCAATACCCTCTTTTCTAGGATTCCTGTTGAGGATCTACTTTTTAAGCACATCACAAAGAGTCTGATGCCCTTTGAGGCTTTTGTACATGCCTGTCATGTACAATTCCTTCAGCCCTGCATCGTCAGTGATACTAGCAATGTCCTCAGATGAGGAATTAGTGATAGCAGAGACAGTTGAAGAATTTGTAGCATTAGAAGCATTTGAACATTCAGGTGAAGAATTAGCAGATTCACGTTCAATGCATTTCAAACATGGAGGAACAAATTCTTCATGAGCAGCGCTGATTTGTTGAGCAAGTAATGAATCGTGCTCCTTCTGAAGATCTTCATAACTCACTTTTAGCTTCTCTAGATCTTGCTTTCTTTGAAGAAATTCATAAGAAAGCTTCTCATGATCAGACAAAAGTGTGTTATGATGACCTTGAAGGTTGTCATACCTAGTCTGAAGTCTCTGAAGATTTTCAGTCAAGGTTTTAGTGCGATCCAATTCTTCACCCAACATATCATCACTCTTGTCTAGCATGTTTTGAACCTTTTCAAGGGCCTTTTGTTGTTTCACAACAATCTTAGCAAGTTTAGAATAGCTAGGCTTAAGGTTTTCATCAGATTCATTTTCACTTGATTCAGATGAGGCATATTTGAGTACCTTGGCACCCTTTGCCATGAAGCAATAGGTGGGAGCGTAGTCATCATTTCCTTCATCAGCCTTGTTGGTGAGGTCATTTTCTTCAGAGTTGAAGATAGACTTGCTGACGAATGCAGTAGCGAGGGCTAGGCTTGCCACACCGGATTCGGAATCCTCAGATGCCTCCTCTTCCTCATTTTCTTCAGATTCAGCCTCAGAGTCCATTTCCTTGCCAATGAATGCCCGAGCCTTCTTGGAGCTACTCTTCTTGTGAGATGAAGACTTTGAGGATTTTGATGATGAAGATTTTGAGGATTTCTTCTTTTTCTTCGTATCATCAGAACTGCAATCCTTGTATTTCTTCTTCTTTGATTAATTTTCCCACTGAGGACAATCTTGAATGTAGTGTCCTGGTTTCTTGCATTTGTGACAAAGCCTCTTCTTGTAGTCACTGGATGAGGAATCATTGCTCCTTGAGGGTCTTCCAAAGCGACCACGTCTTGAGAGCTTTTGGAATTTCTTCACAAGCAGTGCTAGATCATGGCTCAGTTCTTCAGGATCACCAAGACTGCTTTCAGAGTCTTCATCTTCAGACTCAGAAACTGCCTTGGCCTTCAGTGCACGTGATCTGCCATAGCTCGAACCATAGAGATCTCTCTTTTCAGCAAGCTGGAACTCATGAGTGTTTAGCCTTTCGAGGATATCAGCGGGATCAAGTGACTTGTAATCAGCACGCTCTTGTATCATCAAGGCCAGAGTATCAAATGAGGTATCAAGCGATCTCAGCAGTTTCTTCACCACCTCGTGGTCGGTGACGTCAGTGGCACCTAGTGCTTGAAGCTCATTTGAGATGTCAGTGAGGCGATCAAAGGTTTGTTGAACATTCTCATTGTCGAGTCTTTTGAAGCAGTTGAAGAGATTGCGAAGAACATCAACTCGAGAGTCACGCTGTGTTGAGACTCCTTCATTTACTTTGGACAGCCTATCCCAGATAAGCTTAGCAGTTTCCAAAGCACTCACTCTTCCATATTATCCTTTGCTCAGATGGCCACATATGATATTCTTCGCTTGAGAATCGAGTTGCTTGAATCTCTTCACATCGGCAGCGTTCAGTGAGGATGAGACAGAGGGAACACCTTTTTCCACAATATACCAGAGATCATTATCAATTGCCTCAAGATGCATTCGCATCTTATTCTTCCAGTAGGGGTAGTCCGTCCCATCGAAGGTAGGACACCTAGCAGAGACCTTGATCATACCTGCGGTCGACATAACTAAAACTCCAGACGGTTAAACCAAAATCACACAGAACAAGGGAGTACTTTGCTCTGATACCAATTGAAAGTGCGTTATATCGACTAGAGGGGGGGTGAAAAGGCGATTTTTATAAATTCTTCACTGAGGAATTTGTGGGTGAGGAAATTCCTTAGCGAAGAACTACTTGCAGCGGAATAAGTACTCAAAAGTATGCATAGCAGAGCACAAGCATAGTCATCATGATGAAATGAAAACCAGCACAGAGTACAGAAAGCGTAAACACAGGATAACACAGGATGAAGACAAACAGACTGAGGAAATTGAACCGAGGAAATTGAGAAAGTCTTCAGTCAAACTCTTCAAACACAGATATGAACAATTGCACAACACAGGAATGAGGAAATGAAAGAGTTGAGGAAATAGAACCAGTTGGCTTGGTGAAGACAATGATTTGGTAGACCAGTTCCAACTGCTGTCTCAGTTGTACATCTGATTGGAGCGGCTAGGTATTTAAACCTGAGGACACCCAGTCCCGGACACACAGTCCTCACCGTATTCTCCTTGAACTAAGGTCACACAGACCTCGTCCAATCACTCGTGGTAAGTCTTCAGGTGACTTCCGAACCTTCACAAACTCGGTCACTCGGCGATCCACAATTTCCTCTTGCATGCTCTAGACCATGACGCCTAACCGTCTGGAAGAAGCACAGTCTTCAAAGGTAACAAACGTCGGATCCACGCAGGATCAATCTCTTCAGTGATGCTCAATCACTTTGGGTTTGTAGGTGTTTGGGTTTGGGGTTTTTCCTCACTTGATGATTTTCGCTCAAAGTCCTCGGAGGATGGGACGCTCTCAAATGACAAGTGTCAGTTTCTCTCGGAGCAGCCAACCAGCTAGTGGTTGTAGGGGGCGGCTATTTATAGCCTAGGGAGCAGCCCGCATGATAAGACATAAATGCCCTTCAATGATATGACCGTTAGGTGGGTAGATATTTTGGGACAGCTGGCGCATAGCACAGCAACGGTCGGAAAATTTGAGGTTCAAATTCCTCAGGGCTATCATGTTCCCCACTGTATAGGCAATCCGCACTGGCGAATTCCTAACTCCTCAGTCAGAACAAATTCCTTAGAGACCAGAAGAACTTCGTCTCTGTCACTGAAGAATATGACTGAACTGTATGAGATTTTCAGTGGCTTCACTCGAAGGGATTGGTAGGTGTAGGATTTTGAGTTGAGCATCACATGGAAATTTTTCCTTAGTATTTTCTCGACCCCTTTAACAGTACGGTGTTTCCTATGACTCAAGAAAGAGAAAATGAAACTACGAAAACAAAAGTCTTCACGCTTCATGTTCCTCAAAAGAATACCAAGTCTTCAAGGTCACACCAATTTCTTCACTTTCAAAGTCTTCAGAAAGTCTTCAGAAATCCAAAGTCTTCAGTCGAAGAACTTCATTTTTAGGGGTCGACTTTCTCTGTAATTATCAAACTCCTCATAGACCTATAGATCTGTGTACACTCACAAACGCATTAGTCCCTTAACCTATAAGTCTTCAATACACCAAAATCATGAAGGGGCACTAGATGCACTTACAACTGCAGGTTTCGCATCTGTACGCATCCGCTTAGTTGGAGGAGATACCTTGCTTTCAGTTCCTTTTGCTGGGGGTTAATTTGATTTTCTGCCCTTTTGAAGCCTGTAGCCGTCACTTGAGTGACCCTCTTGCAGGAGGAGGAAAATAGGTTGAATTAAGCGATAGGTCGGTCGTAGAGTTTCAATAAAATTTCTTAGGGACGAACAGTACATGGGCGGAGAGGCGAAGGAGAGGACCGCGCCGGCGCGGGCCCTGGAGGAGAGAACCCAGGGTAGTGTACTTCTAGGTTATGCATAGTCAATAACATAAAACATATCTTCTAGGGTATGCAGGGTCAACAGAACCCTGGAGGAGATAATTTTTGGACCCGAAGCGTAGTAAAATACATATCTTTATAATAAACTTTTGTACTTACTTAAACTAGTTGCATAACACTATAGATTAATTTAGTACATTTCTATAATACTCAGCTAGCATAGTCAATAACATAAAATATTTTCTAAATAATTGTTATAATGTTCTCTGTTTGATATGCAGTTTAAATGTATAGTGCTAAATTTTACTGCTCCTAAATTTAAATTGTATAATATAAAATTTCCTATTTGAATTAATTCTTTTAAATTTTATTAAGTATATAGTGTATAAATATATATTTCCATGTGTGTGTGTGTGTTCGTCTATATATACATTAAATATCATGACAGAGATTTGTAAAGCATACAGTCTAACAAGTATATATTAATTAATAGTGGTTTCTAGTATATTACTATTAGATAAGCTTATATAAACTGCAAGGGTATGCCAAATGTGTCTTGCAACTTGGGTTCATTAACAAATTGGCAACATGTGCATGATTTCTACTTGTACTTCAAATAACACAGTTATTCTAACCATCGAAGAATATAGAAAATTGCAGACTCTACTTTTGCACACATATGATAAGCTCATTTAAAATGTGACAAGTTTATTTTGTGTATACCAAAGCTTCCACTAGTTAATTTGAATATATTACCATTTTTAATACATAGGATATATGATCATTTTTTAATATATGATCATTTTTGAATGTGACAAGTTTATTTTGTGTATACCAAAGCTTCCACTAGTTAATTTGAATATATGAAAATTTAGAATGTGATAAGCTCATTTTGAATATATGATCATTTTTTTAAATCATGAACATTGTTTTGAAATCTTGATTTATATATAACGCACGGACATTTTAAAAAATCACGAACATTTTATAATTTGCAATTGTTTCCAAAAGTTGCAACTTTTGAAAATTTGGAATTTTTGGAAATCCTGAATTAATTTAAAAAGGTAAAACAAAACATAAATGAGAAAAGAAAAAGAAAAAATATATGAAAAAACAGGGCTTTCACACCCCGCACATGGGCGGGCCCATGAACGCATGTGGTGAGAGGAGGAAACATGCCTACTATTCATAAGAGAGAAAAAGGGAAGACCCTGGGATCGAACCCGGGTCTCCACTATGGCATATGAGGGTATCACGATATGAGAACCGAACATGACGGCGACTTTAAAAAAATCGAACCGTTTTCTTAATTTATGGGTGGCATAGTGGGTAATTTATGGCAACTTCGGGGGTGCCGACGAACAGACAGAAACACTAATGAGTTTATTAGTAACTAGGTAATTGTCCGTGCGTTGCAACGGGGCAAACATATTCTTGTGGCTTAATTGTGTCTAACATATACCTTTAGGGATCATTGGACCGTATTAACTTCTTCCTCAACCAATTAAATCACTCTCTACTTTCCCGATCGAAGCTCGATACCTACGTCCAGACTCCCTCTAGAGATATGCATGAATCATATGTTTGAACCCTTTAGAGACATGCACAAATCATAGGTATGGTAAAGTACACTGATATGGTGGGCATGGATAGTTGGAACCCATGTTGGCAAAACTTCCACAACATGGATGGAATAATTAATATTATATATGAAGATGGCGATGTAGAGGAAATATCACCTCTAAAATATGTCACTTTGCTTTTATTCTAACAAAATAAAATTAAAAAATGAATGTCCGACAGATAGACTTGCTTATGTAAAAATTGTGTGTTGCTATGGAATAAAATTACGATTTTTAACAATGTTTAACTAACTCTTATGATTTGCTGATATATAAATGAATTTAAGAATTGCCCAAAATGTTTGCAATATTTTACCATGTAGAGATGATAAACCAATTAAAAAAGGCACTAATTTTGCACTATCAAGCTGCGATTTGTACCGCTGCACCCCGGCCCTCTCGACTCCTTACCTCTTGCGAGCACCATTGCTGCCGTAAAAGGATATTTCCAAGCCAGTAAAATGCAGGATATCAAGAAATTGGTAACCCATATTAGAGAAAATTGTTATACTCAATCTCTGGATGTAATGGGCTAGAATGCTCAACGTCGCCTTACGTGACACAAATCATGAATATATAGTTGGCTGGTTGGTTTTAGGAAACATTCCACTGTCTTCAACCATCTGCTATATAACCGTCAAACAAATGTAAGACATGGTCAGAACATCAACAACAAACTTTAGATTTTCCATGAATTATCTAAACCAATAGTATGCATCAGTTGCACGCGCAAGAGACAGCAGGGTGCACTTGTGCACGCACACAACAATACTTACAGTTTGGAAATATAAGATCATGTCTTCTGGCCGGTACAGCCCTACTTACGTACAGAGGTCGTAACCGATGAAGGTGCCGTCCAGTGGATGCTTGTAGCGCCGACGTGCTCCGGCATGGAATCCTCACGCCGCTGCATGGCCCATGACAGGCCAAACAATGGTTGCCGTATGAAGACCCTTGCCGCATTTATCGACGCTGGCTTGCCACAATCACCGAAACCCAAAGCGCACTGCGCACCTCGCCGGATAAAACATCGGCAGCCCAGTGGCAGACAAGAAAGGTGTGGAAGCAGGGGACGAGAAACCTTGTGGTGCTGCCATTGAACAGCAGCAGCGTAGCAGCAAAATGGCATCTCTCACGCAGGTCTCACCAGCGTCGCGTCGCGTCGCTCCGTCTGTGATGCATCTACCCATCTCCTTCACAGATCGAGCGCTGCACCCATATTCCCTCTCCTCCCTGCCCCCTCCATTCGAGCAGGGGCGTACGTGCATCAGCGCCGCAACGCACACCAGCGCGTGGTCACGGACCTTGGCTGCCTCGCTGCACGAAGAGCAGGCGGACCTCTACATCGGCTAGCGACCCGCTTCCCGCATCCCCTCTTTTCCCGGACGGTGACCTCTCCTCTACTCGGGATAGCCCCCTCTCTCTCCACGAGACCACCACTATCGACTTGACGCGCCCCTAAATCCATGATGGATCTAGACGAGCGAGGCGAGAGAGGGAGGGTTAGGCATCTGGCGGGTGGCAGCTGGGAGGAGCGAATAAAGGAGAGGATCGAGGGAGGCAAGGTGAGTGAACGATTAAAGGAAGGAAAAGGAGAGATTACCGTCCGTGATTGACCTGAATTAATTTGTTACCCAAATATGATATTGATTGCCACATGTGAATTGATAGAATTGCCAAATATTGATCGGGAGGACGGGACGAAGGGTGGGAGGACGTAAGAGGGGACGCCTGGGATTGCATGCCCATCTGGAGATTACGTCCTTATTTCCTGCGCCTGATTTTTTCTTAGTGGTTGGTTGTGTTTCCTTTTAGGCTTTTATTAGGGGCGGGCGAAGGGCGAGCGATCGCTCGTTGACGGAAGAGTCGGACGAAGCGAGGGGAACGTAAGAGGGGAGAGGGAACCTTACGTTTCTTTTAGGGCGCTGATAGGCGCCGGCGCACCGGCCCAACTTTGGGCCGGTCAGGCCTGAGCCGTTCGATCTGGCCTGCCGCATTCGTCCGATTCTCGCATCTCCCCCTCGCTTCGTCTTCTCCTCTGGTCAACGCTCCCAAGAAAAACGTCCCCGTCCCAGCCAAACTTCCTTCCTGAAGTTGCGCGTGCGCTCCCTGACGAGTTTGCCGCTCCCCTCGACACTCCTTGCAACACCCCCGTCCCCACCCCCATCCCCGCTTCGAAAAACTGGACACGCCGGCTTCCCCACGGCCGCAACACCGGCGGTCACGGGTCTAGCAAAACCGGTGGCCGACGAGTTACAAAACGGTGAGTTTTTTCAAAGCTGGAACGGGCGATTTAAAACGATGCAACCAGCTGAAACGAAAGTTGCAACCGGTGATTCAAAAAGCTACTAGCGGCGATAAAAAAAATGCAAACAAACTAATCAGAAGCTGGAACCGGCGATTCAAAAAGCTGGAACCGGCGATTCAAAAAGCTGGAACCGGCAATTATAAAAGTTGCAATCGGCTGATGAAAAAGCTACAACCGATGATTTGAAACTGGTACCGAAGATCCAAAAAGCTACAACCGGCTGATAAAAAAGCTACACAAGCGATTTAAATAAAGCTACAACCGATGATTTGAAACTGGTAGCTTGGAAGCTGGAACCGATGATTTCAAGAAAAGATGCAACACAAGCGATTTAAATAAAAAAAAGCTGAAACGCGATTTAGAAGGATGCAACCCGTTAAGCAGATTGCTACTACCGGCAATTAAAAAAGCTACAACCGTGTGGGCAATTTGATAGCCGAATCCATCCCTGGGAGAGTGGATCTCACCGCCCCCCGCCGCTCGCAAATTCCACCGGCATGCGTGCGGCGTCGTCCCCGCCACACGCAACACCACGTCTCCTGCTCCTACCGCGCGGCTCCTGACCTCCAGCAACAACCAGCGGCAGCGCACGCAGCCACCCCCTGTTGCATCCAGAAGACAAAAAAAAGCTTGCAGGAGTGGATTGGCAGCGCCACCGTAGCAGATCAGCCCCTCGAATTGATGAAGCAGGTCAGCGGCGTGGAGCTACGGGAGAGGAGGAGGCCTTGGCGGAAGCAACGCAGTAGCTTGGAGCAGCCATGCCCGTGAGAGATTGAGAGTAATGGTGGGGGAGAAACACGGAAGGAAAGAATAAGGAGAGGAAAGATATTTTCTGAGTAGAGCGGCGCTGTGTATCGTATGATTGTACGCCAACGTGCGGCTCACGAGGGACCGGCCGAGTGTTTCAGCCGGCGCGCCGTCCCCAAACATTTACCTTTCTTTTAGGTAGTAGAGAAGAGAGAGAGTAGAGATAAGGTAGTATTATAGATAATATGACATGGTTTGGTTAGTACATAGTTCCTCTTCTTTCATAGCCCACCACTTTTAGTTGATGTAGCTATGGACATGGGTCCTTTGCACAAGGTTGAGCAAAGAGGCCAGGCTGCACAACGGCGTGATGAAATGAAGTGCATGCATCGACGCATGAGAGGATAGAAAGCGGATCCGAGAGGAGGGACGACGCTAGTGGAAAATATATTGTCTGCCAAAAAACAATCGATGATCAGTTGCGAGTTCCTTTAAAACTAGAGGTGAAACTTTTTTTTATTAAATTACAAAAATCTTATTGTTTGGCAATAACATTTTCCGCCAAATGTTTTTTAGCATTCCATAAACAAACTCGAATTTTTTTGAGACAAATAAACAAACTCAGATATAGCACGAATTCTTTGACTACGATACATTCTTGCATCCTGAAAAATTCAGCGATGGCCTTTGCAGCTCGTGAACCTTTAGGGCCTTTAAAGCCCATCCAACGTGGTGAGTTAGTTGTCAACCCTAAGAGCATCTTCAACAGACGCGCGGTAGCGCCGCACGCTAAAACAGTCTTGCAGCACTGAAATAGTGTTTTTGCGTGCGAGAGGTTTACCAGACGCACAAAAACACGACGACCAACCCGGCGGCCTCATATGCAGCAGCCCGTGCCCCAAATTTGCTGCCCCGCAGCCCACGTGCGCTAAAGTTACAACTTCGTTTTTGTACGCGCTCTATTTACAACTTCTGCTGGAACGCTGTTTTTGAGTACGCGCGCTATATAAGCATCTTTTCCAGCGCGCGGCTTATGTAGCGCGTCTGTTGGAGATGCTCTAACAGCTTCGCACGCTGCAAACTCTGCCTCCGGGGAGGACCGGCGGCGGCGTGAGCTCTGTTTCGGGGAGAAGCGACGGCCGCGGAACATGAACCAGGTTTGCCCCTCGGCTCATCGATCGACCCCAACTCTGAAGCTTGGAGTGTCAACGATGGATTGGTTACATACATTTTCGATGAACTCGCAGGTCCGCCATGACGTCGTTCGCCGGCGTATCCGTCCTGGCCGACAGCGGGCTGTGCCCAGCCACCGAGTCGCCCGTCGAAACCAGCACGGTCTGTGGGTAGCACCTGCTAGTGGTCCAAGACTACTCCGGTGTCAAAGACAAGATGCCCACCAGCGAGAGCATCGCCTCCCGCCCATTCATGGTAGGAGGCCATCGCTGGATCATTAAGTACTACCCCAACGGTGAAAGCCAGAGCTGCGTCGACTTCATTTCCCTCTATGTTTCCCGCCTCCGCGACGATGACGCCAAGAAGCCCGTGGAAGCCAAGTTAGGTTTCAATTTCGTCGACCAGGTTGAGACGCAGAATCCGGTCTACTTACGTCAAGCCAGAAAATACAACTTCACTGGTTCTTCCTAGGGCCAGGACAAGTTTATCAGAAAAGACGCCCTCGAACGATCGCCGTATCTAAGGGGTAATTATTTCATCATTCGGTGCGACATCATGGTCTTCAACAACACCAAGGACGATGCCGGTGGTCGAAAGGCGCTCCTACCTGACATTTGCCATGATTTTAACGTTCTCTTCCAAACTGAAGGGGGTGTTGATGTGAAGTTCGAGGTCGGTGGTGACATAATCGACGCACACCGATGTGTGCTTGCAGCCCGATCTAAGGTCTTCATGGCACAACTCTTTGGCCCCATGAAAGAGACGTCTAGCGTCATACAGATCAAAGACATGGAAGCAAAAGTGTTCGGGGCCTTGCTTAGCTTCATCTACACGGACTCATTCCCTGAGATGTTGTATGACAACGACATGGAGACGGACAAAATGCCAGGAGTTGTGAAACAAGAACAAAAAGAGGAATCATCTGAGGACAAAATGTGAGAAGGCATGGAACAAACGTGGGACTCAGGTACCAGCCGGCGGCGCAAACTAAACTCTCTCTGTTTCTGGCGAGAAGTTAAGGACAGCGAGTTTGCCATGTCCTCGTTTGCCGGCGTATCCGTCTACCGTCTTGGACGGCAGCAAGCTGTGCCCTTCAACCAAGACCTTTGTCAAGACCAGCTCGGCCTGCAGATACCACCTACTTGTTGTCCAAGGTTACGCTCAAACCAAGAAGGAGACACCCGCTGGTCGGTGCATCGCCTCTCATCATTCCGGGATAGGAGGCCATCGCTGGTCCAATCGCGTACTATCCTATTGGCGAAAACGTGAATAATGGCAAGTTCGTTTCTCTCTATGTTTGCCGTCTCGACTGCGACGAAATGCATGTGGAAGCCAAGTTTGACTTTAGTTTCATCGACGTGGTTGAGTGGCAGAATCAAGTGTGCATTCATGGGAAGAAAACATACAGCTTCCCCTCCGAGGCCTCTTCTTGGGGCCCCTACAAGTTTATTAAAATAGATGCCCTTGAACGATCAATGAATCTAGAGCAGGATGACTGTTTCACCATCCGGTGTGACACCATGGTCTGCAACACCGAGGATGATGCTAGTGACACCAGGGTGCTCCTGCCTGATATACACCACAACCTTATCAATCTTCTTCACAGTAAGGTGGGTGTTGATGTGACGTTCGAGGTCGACGGTGAGACGTTTGCTGCTCATCAATGCATGCTTGCTTCCCAATCTAAAGTCTTTCATGGCGCAACTCTTTGGCCCCATGAAGGAGGGCACTTCCACACCCGGTGTCATACATATCAAAGACATGGAAGCAAAAGCGTTTAAGGCCTTGCTTGACTTTATCTACACAGACTCATTCCCTGACATGGAGGGGGATGAAATGTCAGAAGCTATGGAAGAAGAACAGGAAGAGAAGTCAACAGATGATGAAATATGGCTGCAATGGCTCCATGACTTGTTGGTAGCGGCAGACAGATATGACATCCAGTGGCTCAAGTGCATATGTGAGAAACAGATGTCTAAGAAAATAGGTGTGAGGTCGGTGATGTCCACTCTTGCTCTAGCCGAGCAGCACCACTGCCAAGGTTTGAAGGAGGCATGCTTCAAGTTTATCCAAGTCGAGTCCTCCTCATGTTTGCAAAAAATAATGGTATCTAATGGTTGGGATCACGTTTGTAGGACCTATCCCTTAGTTTTGAAGGAGCTCTTTGCCATGCTTGCTTCAAACCACCGGAAGTAACACTTTGTATGTGGTACATTTGTTCCTTAGTTACACTTAGCGAGATGCTTATGCACATAGGATCCTCTGGAGAGATTGTACTCCGCATGTGTTGCTTTCGTATTGTCATGATTATAATTTGCCTATTTGTTGAATCAGAAAAATTCAGCGGCCGGATGTGTGAAAGTGCAAATTGATCTAACACAATGAAGACATGTTAGTTGTTCTCTGGAGATATTGAAGCAGTGTGCAGATTCCCTAGCTACTCCTTTTATCCTCTAACATTTCTCCGTTCATTAGTTGTGGTCTTTCCTCTCATGAAAACCTTTCTCTAGTGGTTGTCAACAAGAACCGTGCAAGTGTTAAGCACTTATTGTTTTGTTAGTATTTGCTGGTCCTCACGTGCACTATTGCATCTTTTGAGAAGTTGTCTGTTCGACAATATTTGTCCCAAAGAAGACAAGTTAATTAATGCTTGTGAATGGTATTAGAAAAAAGGAAAAAAAATAATTTTTTAAATAATAAAGGGAGGAAAGAAGAGCCATGCATGTTGGCACATACATACGTTGTGTACGGCCTGAATCCGATTCGTTGACCATCCAAACTCTGCAGCGTTCTCGTCCGATTAGGGCTTAATTTGTGTCGTCCTCCGTTGTGCTTGTGCCATACCAGTTATACTACTACTCGGTCCGTCTAGATGCATAAGGATCTCCCTCCGGCGGCGCAAACCCTCTCTGTTTTCGGCGACAAGCGAGCAACGTCGGCGCATAGAGAGTCGGCCATGTCGTCGTTTGCCAGCTTATCCGTCCTGTCCGACGGCAAGCTATGCCCAGCCACCGCATCGCCCGTCGACACCGGCAGGGACTGCGGGAACCACCTGCTCGTGGTCCACGACTGCTCGCGCACCAAAAAGGTGACACCCACCGGCGACAGCATCAGCTCTCGTATCTTCATGGTAGGAGGCCATGGCTGGTACATCGAGTACTTCCCTAACGGCGAAAACTCTGGCTGCGCCGACTTCATTTCCCTCTCTCTTTCCTGTTTTCGTGCCGACAAGAAGAAGCCCGTGGAAGCCATGTTCGTTTTCAGCTTCGTCGACCAGGTTGAGAAGCAGAATCCAGTCTACCTTCGTCAAGAGGACATGTGCATCTTCGCTGGCTCCTCTGGGGCAGCAACAGGTTTATCACAAGAGATGCCCTTGAACAATCGGTGGATCTCAAGCATGATTGTTTCACCATCCGGTGCGACATTATGGTCTGCAACAACACCGAGGATGATGTCGCTGGCACCAAGGTGGTGCTCCCGCCTAACATCAGGCTGGTCATAGTGGGAGTAACTTAGCTAATAACATAACGCATTCCAAGATAAGTTTGCTTATGTGGCATGTAGTTAATGAGGAAAGAGGTATTTAGAGTAACATAATATGTTATCATCACATAACACTTCTCAACGCAATATGAGTCTACAAACTAATAAATACAACCACCTATGACACTACTTCTGTGTTACTCCTCACTATGAAGGTAGTAAAGTAGACTAGTGTCATATGCATGACACTAGTGTATGTTACTCCCCCTATGACCAGCCTCATGTGCTGACACTTTGACCATCTCCTTCAAACCGGGGTGGGTGCTGATGTGGAATTTGAGGTCGGCGGTGAGACACTGGCTGCGCACCGGTGTGTGCTTGCAGCCCGATCCAAGGTTTTCATGTCGCAGCTCTTCGGCCCCATGATGGAGGGCACCACTAAGGCCACTGTCAATAGAATTGAGAACATCGTACATTGTACACCCTGTGACGTTAACAAAGATGTTCTCAATTCTCCTAGATAGATCTTGCGTGAGCGTAGGAATTTTTTTAAAATTACATGCTACGTTTCCCAACAGTGGCATCCGAGCTAGGTCTATGCGTAGATGATATGCACGAGTAGAACACAAAGAGTTGTGGGTGGTGATCGTCATACTGCTTACCACCAATGTCTTATTTTGATTCGACGGTATTGTTAGATGAAGCAGCCCAGACCAACACTACTAGGGAAAAGCCTAGCAGTAGCGCGGATTAAATGCTTATCAGTAGCGCGGTTTGACCCGCGTTGCTACTATCTAGGTATAGCAGCAGCGTTTGTATGCAACACGCGCTGCTGCTAATAGCTGCAGCGCCCTTTAACAAAGAGCGCTGCTGCTAAGAGCACCCTGCTGCTAAAGTCATACCCCGCGCTACTGTTATTAGTTTTTGAATTTTTTTTCCTGCTCCGTATTTTGTGCTGCTGAATTTTGTTTAGGGCTTTATACAATAATCTCTAGCATATCATACATATACAAATGTAATCATAGCTTATACATACAAATAGTCTCATCAAATCATGTCATCATCATAATCATCATCGGACACATAGTGGTATCTCGACATCATCTCGAAAATAGCGATACAAGTCTCAAATACTTGCATCTACATCGTCATCCATCTAAACAATGATATACGCGAGAAGAGCTATCACTATGAGTGATAGCGGAACTATGCAGTACATGAGGCGGCGGTTATGAGTCCTCTCTCGCTAGCGTGAACCTCAAGTAACTAGCGTCTGCTTCTTGTCTGCTTTTGAAGCCTTTATGGCTGGCGCCCGAGACCCCCTCCACTTGCGCTTGACACTCATGCCACTCGTCGTACACTCCCAGAACTTTCCCTTTGTACACGACATAGCACTCCTTCTTCGTCATCAAGAATCTAGGTACCTGTTAGAGATGCATCTTCATCAAGAGAATGTACAATCATATGCAACAAAATATACTAGAGCAACACGGAAAAGAAAGGGTTAGCAACTAGATGCAACATATAGTACGCAAACTAATTAACTAGAGGTACGTAGGTCATCGTACTCAAACTGACAAAGTAGCGTTACGCAAGTTCGGTAGGGAGCATGGACATCACAAAGTTTCATCACTACACAAAGTATACAAGTTAAACCGACACATATCATCATCGGCATCGTAAATCACTAGAAGTTCCATCCTTCCATATCATCAAGGATGGACCATAGCTTCTTGAACGGCATGAGGTCATGACGTTGCATGCATATGCGAGTTCGGACGTCAGCTCGCGATATAGGGCCGTGGTGGAACATCCCCTTCTCATCGACGACTTCTTTCATGATGATCGTCGCAATGTCCCTTTGGATGCGAAAGAAGTCATCTCTAAGTTTATAATCCGCTTCTCCATGAGATTCTACCCACTTGCAGATATGATCATCGTTTCTGGTTGTCATGCGAAGCTTTTGGTGATCCGTGCTGAACTCAATCATGAGATGGAGGAGGTAGAATCCATATTTCTTGCTTGGGTTTGGGACATGGATGCAACAGAAGTTATTATTCATTATGTGGGTGTAGTCCTTCTTCTCGTAGTATCTGGTAGGGTCGAAATACACGGCGTGGGAGGCTCGCGGGTAAAGAACGATAAGGACGGCACGCCCGTTGCTGCGGGGAACGATATGTCTCTCGTGAAAGCAAATATGTGCCTCCACAAGAAGTAAATGTGTGCCTCTCACGGAAGGGGAAAAAAGAAAAAGCGATTTTTTTTTGTCCAATAACTAGCGAAAGCCGGCCAAAAACCGGGAAGCCAAAAAACAAGATAAAAAAATCATTTAGAACCCTAAATTATAATAGCGTTATTGAACTAAAAAATATTCCTCTTTTCATAAAAAGTCATATATTCCAAAAAAAATCACCTTATTATAATAGCGTTATTGAATTTTCAAATTTGTCTCAAATAAAAAAATCTAAATTATACAAATGTTTTGATTTTTTGCAAAATATTTATGACATAAAAAAATATGATCATTAACACTACAGAAAACCGTCGGTTTTTTCTGATTAAAAGGGATTTCTCCCCTGGATTAATATAAAAAAACCAGAGTATATTACAACCCAAACACAGCAACCCCCACCACAAACCAGACAATAGAAAACCAGAGAAACATGGCCTAGTTGGACCACAGACTAGAACACCTAAGACAAAACCGAGAGTAAAGGCATAACCATCCTCAACACAGAAGAGATCATCCACCTAGGAATATCGCTCTGTTTTACAAGCTTGCCAAAAGAAAACCTCAAAACACACGACCTGATTTTTATTCATTCTCCAGACGAGGCACCCACGACGCCCAGCTTCTTCTTGCTTGGAAAACTTCAGTTGCGGCTCGCTCCAGAATTCTTGTGCATTGTCGTAGCACCCCCTTTTCGTCCTCCCTGACCAGCAAACAACTCCAGGCAGTAATCCAATGTGCAATTCTAAACATCACTACAGATGGATCTGAAAGCCACTTATGCTTAAAGCATGCCATATTCCTAGTTTTCCAAATCCCCCAGAAAACTGCCTCCACACCCATAGAA
>NC_057811.1:486129562-486130879 GCF_018294505.1 Triticum aestivum
ATTTCTAAGCCACACATTAAAACATAAGTTTGTGGCCATATAGGAACAATCAACCCCTAAACAGCAGTTTACTACGCACCAAACATATTTAGCCAAAGGGCATTCAAAAAATAGGTGATCAATCGTTTCTTTTTGCCCACAAAATAAACATTCTGGCTCACATCCCCCTATGTAGGAGAACATCTCTTGTCAAAATGCTTTTTCAGCACTAACCATAGAAAAAGTTCTGGTTCTGGGAGGAATTTTAACTTTCCACATAAACCTATACGACACCTTGCCAGCAACATGCATATCCGAGTAAAAGGATTTCACACTGTAAACCTCTTTGTCACCAACCAATGCCCTCCTAAAGGAGAGATTGAAGACCCCCTCAATAAACACTTTATTCCCAGTAATATTATGATTCAAGGAGATATTATAAAGCCTTGGAAAGGATTGAGCAAGGCTTTCTTGCCCCCAACCACCTATCCTCCCAAGATCATGTTTTTTCTTCATTTCCCACACAAAATTTACAACAAGACAGAAAGATATTTTTTATTTTTAGCAAGCCTTGCCAAAAATGTGAGTCCCCTTGCCTCTGCTGTACTTGGCAAGAGTAGTGCCAGCCACATACTTGGCCCACAATTTTTTTTGCCACTAGCCTGTTTCATTGAATAGCTTCCAGAGCCATTTTGCTAACGGAGACACATTCATCAAATCTAGATCTAAGACCCCAAGCCCACCCAAATCCTTAGGTAAGCAGATAGTGGGCCAAGAAACCAGATGATACTTTCCCTTTTCCTTATTTCCACTCCATAAAAATCGAGCTCTAGGTCTATCAAATTTCTGCTGGACTCCCTTAGGAAGACCATAGAAAGAAATCATATACAAGGCCAGACTGGTAAAAGAAGAATTCACCGGGGTGGTCCTCCCTGCTTTATTTAAAAACTTCCTAACCAGCAAATCGTCTTTTTCCCATTTTGCCAATGGAAGGATTCCAGACACTGTTCTTCAATCTTTTTTTCATCAACAGGAATTTCCAAATATTTCGTGGCCAACCCCCCTTTTTGCAAGTAAAGATTTCCTCAAACAGACTGGTCCTATCATTGTCTAACCCAATCCCAATTACCTCACTCTTATGGAAATAAATTTTTAGTCCAGATATCAATTCAAACAGACATAGCAAAAAATTTCAAATTCCTGGCATGTTCTAAATCATCTTGCAAAAGTAAAATTGTGTCATCTGCATATTGCAGTATAGCAATATCCTTTTTTACTTTTTGCCAGCCTAGAGATCAAACCATGCTCCACATCCCTTCCTACCAATATGGTTAGAGC
>NC_057811.1:486131087-486141240 GCF_018294505.1 Triticum aestivum
CGGCGATACAATCAGCGCTGGGGGCGGTTGGGCATCCAGCCGTCGCCCCCAGGCACCGATATTGGCCCAGTTTTCGGCCCACTTTCGGCGAATAAAGGGCCCATATGGGCGAGAATAGGCCCATATTCGGCGTGGTTCGTCGTGGCTCGGCGTTCAATTATCAACATAAATATATATTTTAGCACATAGTTCATCACAGAAAATCAAATAGTTCAACAAAATAATGCAACAACAAATAGTTCAATACAAATTATATAGTTCAATAAATAAAAACTCATATTTCATCACACGTCGCGCCCGGCGTCGCCCTTGAACCTCCATAGGTGCTCCACCAGATCCTGCTGCAGTTGATGATGCACCTGTGGGTCTCGGATCTCCTGACGCATACTGAGGTAGGCAGTCCAGGTTGCCGGTAGCTGGTGATCAACTTTGGCTAGAGGACCCTGCCTGTAGTATGGTTCAATGTCAAACGCTGGCTCTTCTTGCTCGCTCTCGATGATCATGTTGTGCAAGATGACACAGCAAGTCATGATCTCCCACATTTGATCTTTCGACCAGGTCTGAGCAGGGTACCGGACAACAGCAAATCGAGATTGGAGCACACCAAATGCCCGCTCGACATCCTTCCGGCAAGCCTCCTGCACCTTGGCAAGTGGGACTTCTTGCCTCCTGGCACAGCATTTGAGATAGTCTTCACAAATGTAGACCATCTCGGATAGATGCCATCAGCTAGGTAGTACCCCTTGTTGTAGTGCCGCCCATTGACCTCGAAGTTCACCGGAGGAGAATGACCTTCAACAAGCTTGGCAAAGACAGGGGAGCACTGCAGCACGTTGATGTCATTGTGAGTTCCTGGCATACCAAAGAAGGAGTGCCAAATCCAGAGGTCCTGTGTGGCCACCGCCTCAAGTACCACACTGCAACCGCCTTTGGCCCCTTTGTACATCCCTGCCAAGCAAATGGCCAGTTCTTCCATTTCCAATGCATGCAGTCGATGCTTCCAAGCATCCCAGGAAATCCTCTTGCTGCATTCTGTGTGCTAGGATCCGAGCAGTGTCTTCCGCATTGGGTGTTCTCAAGTATTGTAGTCCAAACACTGCCACCACTGCCCGACAGAACTTGTAGAAACACTCAATGGTGGTGGACTCGACCATGCGCCCATAGTCGTCGAGTGAATCACCAGGAGCTCCGTATGCAAGCATCCTCATCGCTGTCATGCACTTCTGGATCGAGGTGAATCCAAGTTTGCCGGTGCAATCCATCTTGCCCTTGAAGTAGCTGTCGAACTCCCGGATGGAATTCACAATCCTGAGGAAGAGCTTTCGGCTCATCCGATAATGGCGCCGAAATGTTTTGTCGCCGTGAAGTGGAGCATCGGCGAAGTAGTCGGAGTAGAGCATGCAGTAGCCTTCGAGACAATGCCGGTTCTTTGCTTTCATCCGCCCCGGCGCCGAGCCACCTCGCCGCGACTTTTCATTGCTCGCCAGCAGCTGGGCGAGGGCGGCGAGCACCATGAGATGCTCATCTTCCTGGACGTCGGCCTCGGCTTCCTCCTCCAGCAGCGAGGCGAGCGCTTCCTCGTCGTCCGAGTCCATCGCCGAGGCAGGCAAATAGCCGAAAACCTTGCGCCCCGTGGGCGTGTACCCGCCGCTAAACTGCCCCTCCGCAGCCGGAAACGGCGGCAAAAACGCCCAGCTGCTGGTGGAGGGGCTGCCTCGGCGAATCTCTGCTCTTTTTCCGGCGGGGATTGGCTATCTAGCGGTGAAGGGCGGTGGGCGGCGCAGGGATACAGCTAGTGGCGGCCGAGGGCGCGGGGGGTGGGAGGCGAGTCGGGAAAAGAAAAACTTGACTTTTCACTTGACGGTGTGGGCCAGCCACGCTTTTCCCTTGCGCCGGAGCCCCCGAGCGCCGGGTTCGTCCTGCGATCGTCGGGCCCAAAAAGGGCTGAACCGGCTGATTTTGGTGTCCGGGGGTGCGACTGGGGCGTTTTTTCGGCGCCGGCGCCGAAAAAGTAGCCTGGGAGGCCTGTTGGGGACGCGGCTGGAGATGCTCTTGGCACATCAACTGCCAAATCAAAGAGAAGAGGAGATAGAGGGTCCCCTTGTCTCAGACCTTGGTGGGTCTTGAAGTAAGGGCTCACTTCTCCATTCACTTTAACACTTACTTTCCTCCCAGAAATAGTTTTCATAATCCAGTTAATCCACTTATCAGGAAAAAAAATCATTTGCAGAGTTTGTAAGAGAAAAGGCCATTTGACTTTATCAAAAGCTTTGCGGAGCGGGGGTTCGCCCTTTGAGTGCACACCTTTTGTTTCCCTTAATTTTCTCAAAAGAAACGATCATATACAATTATGGTACAGGTGCAAATTAAGTAAAAGAAAAAAGTTGTACAAAAAAGGAGCGGTGGTGCTGTTCACGAGGACGGTATGAGATGAGGCCACAAATGAGGTGAACAAGAAGCACAAAGACACACACAAAATTCCTGTGTAGATCAGTACACTCTACGCAGCACTGCAGAGGCAAGTAGCGAGCATAGCATAGCAGCTTAAAAAGTTTGTCTGAGAGTGAAGTGCAGGTGAGGGGTTTGATTGGTTGCAGTGTCGCGCTCTCATGTAACCGATTGAGCATGGCACCACTCACTCACTCGCTCACAGGACTCGATCCCAGCCTCTCCTGAAAAGCTCCGGTCCACAAGCTGCATGCTGCATTGCTGCTGCTAGCTACAGCTAGATCACACACTCAGCGGCTCCTCTTCACAGCAGCCACTGCTGGTTGGCTTGCTGTGCCGCCTGTTGCTGTCCCTTCCCTATCCTCTACGTCACACTTACTGCCGCCGCTACGCTACGACGACGAGGCCAAGGAGGACGACGTACTTTGGCACTTTTCAAGCTCCCTCCCTAGTGGTCGACAACGACGACGACGAGAGAGTCACTTCACTTCAGTGTGTTTGCACAGTGACACAGGTCATCAGTAACTCGCTATTCACCAGTGGCACCTGACTGGCCGCGCGCGTGTGGTCATCTAGCGCCGGCCGTGTGTGTATTGTAGCCATCAAATACTGATGAGGATCATAATGCTTTGTGGATATTAATTTGAGCTGATCTGGTTCTGGTGCCTGCGACGTCGTCGTCGACGTATGGCTATAATATCTCAGTGTGCGTAGCTACGAGCGGATAACGCTGGGAAGGAAAGGAGGTCATCGCAGCTAGCTAGGTCGGCAATTGGGTCTGACAGATTACTACCACTAGTGCTAGTAGTAGTAGCCAGTGCGTGCCTTGACAACGAACGCCCTCCCTTTTCTTCACAGACAAAACCAACCAGAGGTGCACAATTCTTCAGATTCAGCTCTACTAATTGATGAGGAGGTCGATCTGTGAGCTGTTAATTAAGTTCAGATGGCCTCATAAACTATCATGTACTAGTGGTGTGTACGTGTGGTACACTTGCAGTATGCACTTAGAGCATCGATCTACAGCCGTGAGTAGCAAATCCGACCCTCAAACATCCACGGATGCATGCGCCCGGGCGCGTCCGCGGACCGTGACCGGTCATCCCTCATACCCGAACCATATCCATGCAACTCATTTTCGAAAATAAATGTTAGTACCTTTTTGAAAATAAGTGCATGAACCTTTATTTTCATCTGCGTGAAGTGAACAACATTTTGCTTTGCTATATCCGAATGTTCGTGTAAGTTTAAAAAGTTGTTTCATACAATTCAAAAAAATATACATGACATTTGAAAATTTTTCGAAGAACAATGTTTCCATAATAAAAAATGCAGACATGAATTTCGAAAATATACATCTTGTATCTAAAAAATGTTCAAGGTGTATCCAGAAAATCTTACATGTTTATAAGAAAAATGTACAACATTGATTGAAAAAAAAGTAGATATTTATTTTTTAGAACAATAAAAATAAAATAAATAAAAAGGAAAAAAACAGAGGAAATAACAAAACCGATAAGAAAACACACTGTAACAAAATGAAGTAGAAACAAACAAACAAAAGGTTCTAGAAACGGTCCCCACCAGCCCATAGAACGTCCCTAAAACCACTTTGATGGGCTGGCCTGTTCAGCATGTATGCATGGGCTTTCACTTTATTACCACGAGTTTTGGGCCGATCCTACTTTCTTCTTCCTCGAGACAGGACCATTGGCTCCTGCTTTAATGCCGTCGTTCATTCCTTCGTATGATTGGACATTTGACTAGTGATTCTTGTTTGCAAAAGCAACGCCGTGATGAATTAAGGATGTTGTTGTGCTGGATGAATGCACATCCGTGATAACCCTCTTTAGCTCAGCTCAGCATGTGGGATATCCATGATCCGCCAAATCCAAGGGCCCAACACATATACCTACTATCTATCTGAAGTTGATGGCGCAGCAAGGATATAAAAACAGCACAATCCTGAGCTGCACTGCACACACTAGTAGGTAACCAGAGGCCGCCGGTCTTATCCCTTCTCTTCTCACTCCCTTTCCAAATTGATTGTGCACATATATAGATGATAGATCGTCGAATGGGCATGGAAAAGGCGTCCATAAAAGGGGTGGCGCTGCTGCTCACGGGGCCGGGATGAGATGAGACGAGGCCACAGGTGAAGTGAAGGGTTGGCCTGCTGAGTGCACAAGAAGCGCACACACTCTCGCGAGCAGCTGAAAAGGTTTCTCTGGCAGAGAGTGAAGTGCAGGGTATATTGAGTGGTTGCAGCGTCGCGCTCGGCCGGGGTCTCTCTCTCTCTCTGTCTCGTGTCGCCCGCTCACTCACTCGCGGGACCTCTCCTGAAAAGCTCCCGACCTTTCCTCCGATCCACAAGCTGCATGCCGCTGCTGCGTGCTGCTGTCCCTAGCTAGCTTCCCTGTCTTGCTCTACTTTACACTTGCTGCTGCTGCTACGACAAGTAGGAGAGAGTGAGAGCCACTTCAGCTCACTGTTGTGTGTCACTAGTTACTGCGTATTCACACCAGTGGGCAGTGGCTTACTGCTGTGCGCCGGTGAGCGTGCGGTCATCTGGCGCCGGCCGTGTGCGTTTTGTGGCCACCAAATAGTGATGAGGATCACAGAGCTTTGTGGATATTAATTTGAGCTCTATCTATCTGGTCCTACTCCTGCCTGTGACGTCGAGGTCCTGGCTACTACCAGCGGATAACGTCGGCAGCGGTTGCGTCTGGCACACTATGCTAAATTACTGCTACTAGTGGTGCACAAAAATACACGCAATAGGCACTGGAAATATATTCTTGAAAAATCATAACTTTAGATAACCAAAATCGCAACTTTAAAATATATTCTTGAACTTAATAAAATGTTCATGAATTAAAAAAAATAAAAGAATAGGAACCAGAAATAGAATAGAAATATAAATCAACCTAAAAAACAAAGGAAAATGTCATAAACTGGAACCCTCTCGCATTTCGCTCCCACAACACGCTGCCCTGCATCTCGCCCCAACGTTCGTATAAGCATTGCCCCGCCGTCGTGGCCATGGTTACCGAGCTCCTTGTGAGGCTAGTTTTTCTTGCCCTTACTATTACTTTACTTTCTCCAAAGAGGATTGTGTATCATTATGGTACATGCGCCAATTACAATTAGGAAAAAGTTGTTCATAAAAGGGGTGGTGCTGGTGCTCACGGGGCCGGTATGAGACGAGGCCACAAGCGAGGCCAACGGATGGCCTTTTGAGTGCACAAGAAACGCACATACATACGTACACAGAAATCATGTGTACACTCTACCAGCGCAGCGCAGCGCAGGGCCAAGCGGCGAGCGGAGCAGCTCAAAAGTTGCTCTGAGACTGAGAGTGAAGTGCAGGGATTGGGAGGGAATTGGAATTGATTGGTTGCAGCGTCGCGCTCTCTCGTGTCACTCGCTCACTCACTCACTCACAGGACTCGATCCCAGCCTCTCCCGGAAAGAAAAGCTCCAAGCCTTTCCTCCGACCCACAAGCCGCATGCTGCTGCTAGCTAGCTAAGATCACACACACACACACACACACACACACACACACACACACTCATCTTCACAGCATGCAGCCACTGCTGCTTCCGCCTGTTGTTCCCTATCCTCTACTTCGCACTTGCTGCTGCCGCTTACTACTACTGCTATTACTACAACGACGACGACGTACCTTGGCACCGGTGGTGGCAGGCAGGGAGTGAGAGAGCCACTTCAGTTCACTGCTGTCTGTACAGCGACACGAGTCACCGGTAACTAGCTAGCTACTCGCAGTCACACTAGTGGCAGCTGACTGCGTGTGGTCGTCTGACGCCGGCCGTGTGCGTTTTGTAGCCACCAAATAGTGATGAGGAGGAGGAACACAATGCTTTCTGGATATTTATCCGAGCTCATCTGGCCCTGCCTACGACGTCGAGGTCTGGCTAGCTATAATCTCTCAGTATACGTAGCTACTACGAGCGGATAACGCCGGCAAGGAAAGGAGGTCGTCGCTGCCAGCTAGGTCAGCTAGCAGTTGGATCCGACACACTACGCTACTGGAGTAGATTACTACCACTAGTAGTAATAGTAGTAGCCAGTGCGTACCTTGACAGCGAACGCCCTCCCTTTTCTTCAGACAACACCAACCAGAGGTGCACAATTCTTCAAATTGAGCTCTGACAATTTTACTAATCGTTGAAGAGATCTGTGAGCTGTTAAGTAAGTTCTGATGGCCTCATCGACTATCAAGTACTAGTGGTGTGTACGTGTGGTACACTTACTCGCAGTGGCAGATTCGTAGATACGAGCTGGAGCTTCACATGATAGGCGTGCGGTTATAAAGATTGACATGGCAGCTGCCGAAATTGCCAATTTTGGAAGCATGGTTTAGGTCGGGGCTGAAAGCAGGCCAAGAGGACGATGCCCCCGCTCCACTGCCCGTTCCTAATCATACAAGCAACAAGATGATCAGTTGAGTGAGCTCTAGCAAAAGGAGTTGGTGAATGGCGAGCGAGGAGGCGGTGGCGGCCATGGCTGCGGCGGATCCAACTTCGTCATGGAGCAGCGTGCCATCTACGATGCCGTCCGCGCTCAAGCCGCCGCTCATTAGAAAGCGGCCGCCGCGGAGGCGCAGCTGCAGGCGATCACGGAGGAGAACAACGCCAGCTGCACCGTTGACGAGCCATCAGGCGGCCCGATGGGACGACGACAGCGCTGACGCCACTATTTTCATCGTGGTCCACCGGCGATCGACAGGTCGCGGACTCCTCCAAGAATAAGTAGGAGGGCGGTAGTGCCTTGTGTCCCATGTGGACAGGTCCATCTCCCGTATTCTACTCTTTCTCGCCGGAGACTCACCTTCACTTCATCGGTCTTATCGTCGGTGGTCATTAAGACAGCAGATGGAGGACGACATGGACTTGGACGCCAGGCGCAGCCGCCGTAGGATAGGTTTAGGGTCGGGTCTTTTTTTTGGTTCTAGATGTTCGAAATATAATGAAAATCCGTCATGTTTCTATAGATTCCGTCATGTTTGTATGAATCCGATCGAATTTGCATAGTTTCATATAGTTTCTGGAAAGACAGTTTGAAATCTATGCGGCTAGCGTCGGACAACATCCACTAACTGGTCTCTATATCCGTGAATGGATACGGGAAATTTTTTATGGGTTGCCGCTGGAATTCGGAAATGCCCTTAGCGACATAATTAAATGGAGGCGCGGGGTGTTAGACCGCTGTTCGTCAAAACTGTCGATGCGGACGCGTTGGCAACGTCGGCAACTGTCAACCGGAGCTAATCACTGACTTTTTAAAACCAAACGACGTATAGTACATAATAATTATATATACAGAAAAACTATGGATGTAAACGGTCGCTAACCTAATCTTGTGTAGGTTGATGGCTGGCCGACTGACTGACAGATCAGGGTTTCTCGAACAAACGATCTACATTTCTGCAATGCAATGACCATCAATCACCTACCTACCCACCTGATCAGCAGACACCAGCTTATTTATTTTGCTTCGGACAGGTTAAATATAACGGCCATGTCATTAATGAATTTTTCCACCGAAAGTTTATTCGCTACAGTTGTTGTTGCTGTTGAGTGTTTAACCCTACCCCTGCTCCCGAGCGGCACCGCCTCGCCGCACCGGAGCGCCCCCGCCGGCCGTCTCTCGTTCACTCCAGTGCATCCCCTCTCCCCGCCGCCGCCGGAAAAGCCTGTGTGCCGCAGCAGCAGCGGCGGCGTTTCTCCTCGGCCAACGATTCGGTCAGGACGGCAGCGGTCCGCGATGGCCGAATCTACGGCAGTGGTGCGAGGCGGCGGCGGCCAGGCAGGCGGCGGTGTTCGGCGACGGGTCCAGCGGCGGCGGCTTGGGCACCCGATCTGGGTCCAGATGGGCTTCGGGCAGGCAGCACTTGTTGATATCGTGTACCGTCCCGTCAATGGCATGCTGCTCCTGGGATCGACCCGCGTCACGAGGACGTCGGGGGCTTCGGCCCTGGACGTGGCGGTGGTGGCCGCCTCCTTCGCCGGAGATGGTCAGCCTGAGGCTGGTTGGATCTCCAGATCCGACATCTAATCCCGACTGCGAGTTGGGGAGGCAGAGTTGCTGGTGAAAATTGAGCCGATGGCGGCGTTTTGCGTCGTTACCTTGATGAAGACATCGTCGTGTATTTCTATCGACCCACTCATGCCGCTTCGCGGAAAACCCTAAGATCTAGTCATCCAGATCGGACGATGGCGGTACTACGGTGTCGTTACTCTCTTGGGAGCATCGTTTGTGGAGCCGCGCTGGAAGACAGAGGCAGGAGGTGAAGCGGCTAAGTCTTGTACGGAGCTTCGGTGGAGATGTCAAGTCATGCCTGACCGACAGGTGCTACGATGTGTCATGCCTGGTCGCCAGGTGCTACGCACGACAGATCTTTCAGAGTCTTCGCGTCTGGATGAATGCACGCAGGGCAATGGCCCCGTTGGGCGCCGTGGTGGCGTCGACGGATGTCTGGAATGGCAAGAATAATGTGGATCTCTATCTTGAAGATGGGTCAACGGTCCGAGGATGATGGCGGCTTCTGGCTTCTAAGATGTGTGCATGTGGTGTGCGCTTTAGGTCTGCTGCACCGGCTGTTGGTCCCGATACGTTATGTGGATGGATCGGCGACGACACCGGTTTTAGATATGAAGGGTGAGAGCACTTCACATTATCAAGTTTTTAGATGTGTGTGATGGCTTGATGTATTTTCTTGTCAGACCTTTGTGAAATAATTAATAAAGATGGTTGTATGATGCAGAGGCTGGGGTTTGACCTCCTTTTCCAAACAAAAAAGTTGCTGTTGAGTGGGACTGCCGTGTGTCGACCGTTCCTTCAGTTAGGTCCCGCCGTGGCTTTGGCCTCAGCGTGCCTGCACATGCCCACCCATAACCAAATCAATCAGTCCCGCATGTCTGCTAAGAAATCAAGCGAGAGAAGCGCTCCAAATGTCCAACCCCTCGGAAAAGGAGCGGGGGCTGGATGGACGCCGGCGGAGCGACGTCACTCACATGGGGTGAGATGATGAGATGAGATGGCCGGCCGGTCGGCGGCAACGTGCATGCTGAGATCACCCCACCGCCACCGCCCGGAAACTACTAGTCTTCGCGACTCCAACTACTCTCAGCGTTTGATTTTGTAGTTCTGTGCTAGTAGCAGGGGTAGACTAAAATCACTGTTTCCCCTGTTTTAACCATTTTATTAACAGAGTTTAGCACAGTTTGACCTCCTTAAAAATATATCCTCATCTGACACTTTTGATGACGCCAGCATCCTCGTCTTTGGGTTGCATGAAAAACCTCGCTGGCGTTTCTCCCGTGGGACTTGGCTTCTTTGGCACAGGTCCAAATTTCACGAACCATGCATGGCGCTTTGCCGGGGGTAAACGCCATTTACCAGGCGTTTCTCGTATAACCCAAGCACCCACGATTATTGGTGTCACCAGAAAAAGACCGGATGAGGTTTTCTTTAAAGGAGGTCAAATTATGCTAAACTTTGACAAAGAGGTCAAAACAGTAATTTTGTCAGCAGCGGTACAGCCAACCCAGCGGAAGAAGTGCGCGTGCTACGCTAATGTACATTACATGTGTGATTAACTTGTCTTCTTACTTGAAAAGGAGGGTGTGAGATTAATCAGAAACTACAAATTAACTATTAGTGTGATGAATCTTTTTTTTG